>NW_006767428.1:0-1362 GCF_000223485.1 Spathaspora passalidarum NRRL Y-27907 | reverse complement strand
CGATGTTCTTGCGAGTATTTCAATGGAAGGCAAATAATATGATTTGAAGCAGCATTTGATCGAAAGATACAATTTCCCAAGGAGAGGTAGGATGAGAGTAGAAAACAAGGGAGTAGAAACATGAGAGCAACAGCATGAGCGTTTCAAGGACACAGTGGTAAGAACAGAGTAGTAACGAGAATATGCAGGCAAGTAAGAGACCGAAATATCAGAGCGGCGAAGGTGGTTAGCAAACACACGCAGATAGGAGTACCCAGATCAGAGAGCCCCAAAGATTAGATACGGAACGGATGTTGTTGGATATTTTGGGCGAAGGCAAATATATTGTTGGGCCGAAGGCGAGAGGCATAGAGAGTAGATTGTAGAGCCCGCAGGCGAGAAGCGTAGGAAAACAGATTGTGGGCGGAAGGCTCAAAGCATCAGAAAACGGATTCTAGAGCCCGAAGGCTCAAAGCATAGACATTTCATTCTGGAGCCGATGGCGCGAGGTATCAAGAATTAGATTCTAGAGCCGCAGGCGAGAAGCATCGGCAATTCGATACTGTAGCCGCAGGCTAGAAGCATAGGAAACATCAGTGGACACCCCCATACAGGATGTGGGAACACCCCCATACAGGGGTACTCTCTTATGTTGCGGGTAGGATGTTCTGGGGTACTCTCTTATGTTGCGGGTAGGATGTTCTGGGGTACTCTCTTATGTTGCGGGTAGGATGTTCTGGGGTACTCTCTTATGTTGCGGGTAGGATGTTCTGGGGTACTCTCTTATGTTGCGGGTAGGATGTTCTGGGGTACTCTCTTATGTTGCGGGTAGGATGTTCTGGGGTACTCTCTTATGTTGCGGGTAGGATGTTCTGGGGTACTCTCTTATGTTGCGGGTAGGATGTTCTGGGGTACTCTCTTATGTTGCGGGTAGGATGTTCTGGGGTACTCTCTTATGTTGCGGGTAGGATGTTCTGGGGTACTCTCTTATGTTGCGGGTAGGATGTTCTGGGGTACTCTCTTATGTTGCGGGTAGGATGTTCTGGGGTACTCTCTTATGTTGCGGGTAGGATGTTCTGGGGTACTCTCTTATGTTGCGGGTAGGATGTTCTGGGGTACTCTCTTATGTTGCGGGTAGGATGTTCTGGGGTACTCTCTTATGTTGCGGGTAGGATGTTCTGGGGTACTCTCTTATGTTGCGCGGTAGGATGTTCTGGGGTACTCTCTTATGTTGCGGGTAGGATGTTCTGGGGTACTCTCTTATGTTGCGGGTAGGATGTTCTGGGGTACTCTCTTATGTTGCGGGTAGGATGTTCTGGGGTACTCTCTTATGTTGCGGGTAGGATGTTCTGGGGTACTCTCTTGTGGTCCCCGGTACGAATA